>NW_027121889.1:0-6374 GCF_030686945.1 Centruroides vittatus | reverse complement strand
ATGCTATTTCCTTATATATATTATGCATGAGATAATCATAAGTCACATTACGGCAAAATTTAGTTTCTCACATTGTCGGGTATCTAAGGGAACATTATTGGGTGTGCTTCAGTGCCTAACACATTCGAACACCAAAATGTTAGGTATTCCATCTATTTGAAATTTGTGACCTAAAGTCGTTTTTGGGTCTTCTAAAACCTTTTGTTTTTCTGAACTTGCATCATTTTGATGGGTGAATATCAAGATAAGGAGTTTCCAGAGTATAACCCAGTTTCTGGAGTATTTTACTTTTATAATCAAAGTGAAACCAGTCTGTCAGTAGAAGCTGGTAAATCCTATAAAGTTCTTATTGAAACTGTGTTTCTTTTCTTTTTTTTATTGTTTTCACTTCATAAATTTTGTTTCTATTTTTATAAATTTCTTAGTCATTTACTTTATCAAATAAAAGAATTACTTGATACAGTATTTGGCTTGCCTTTAGGTAACTTATTTATTTTCTGATAAAAATTTCATATATCTTTTATTTCAGCGTACTTATCAGAATGAAATGTTTTTTCTGTTTCTTTAAATACATTTACTTCTTTATTAAAGCATCTTTTTTTTACTTTTGATATCATTCTTTTATTTTACATCTTTTGAATTTAGAAATAAATTGCTTTATTGGAATAACTTTTAATAAATCACACATTCTTAGGTACTTTTGATGGCTAAAGCTCAGATTTTCAGTAGTTAGTGTGAATATATTTTTTTTCTCAGAACTGTTTTTATTTGTGTGCATGTCCCTGAAGACTTACTACTTTATTGATTCAAAATTGCTTAAAATTAAAAATCATATTAACAGTTACTCCAATAGTTTTTCCCTATAAATTAATTTCTTTCTATTAATTTTTAATTACAGTTGAACCTGTCTATCTCAAATCTTGTGAAAAAGAGAAATAAATTCCATATAAACAGTTTCAAGATATAGAGATTCCTACACAGTAAACAGTAATATCTTTGATTGGAGGTAGGGTATTTTATTAATACAATAGCAAGTGCAGTACCTACTTGTGATAGGTGTAAATAAAACATTTTTGACATACCTTAACAGAAACAATTTGTCTATAGTTTCTGATGCCTGACTTTCTAACAACCAATAACATGCAAGCCAAACTTGTAGCCAATCAGAGAAATGCAGTGATAATTGCAACTATGTACTGTATAGTAAAACCTGTGTAAACTGGAATCATACAGTACTGAATATGTTTTCTGGTTTCAAAATAGAAACCTGAATCTGAATTATTAAACACTAGTTTTATAGTGTATTTTGAAGACACCTGGCAAGTTTTTCATCAATTATCTTTATTTAGTTGAGTTGATATGGTACATCTTTTTTTGTACTGTACACTTTTCAAGCTATGCCCCTCCTCGATCAACTTTAGGTTTGCACATTGTATAAATTAAAATCTTGTAAAATATGATTTTTAACTAATTATTTTAAATCTTTTTGTAGATAGACAGTTGTACATTACAATTTTAAAAAAACGTTTTTTTAAAAATTTTCTTGTGGATAGAAGTTAATACATTACAGTTTTTAAAAAAATTAAGCTGTTTTCCCCCCTTTCTTCTCCACCCCTCTCTTGATGTTTCCGCTGGTATTTTGCTGTTGCCACAAAATGGAAACCTGAATATTTTTCAGATTTCCATTTTGAATAGGTTTTGCAAGAGATGTTTCTCAACTACAATTCATGCTATCAAAATTGCTTTAAATTTAGCTGAGCTTTAAATTTGTAATCGACACTTCAATCCATAATTTGAAATATAGAGGTTTTGGGGGGGAAATTATTTGAGATAAGTGTGGAAAATATATTGAATTTGGAAAAAAATTAATTGAAGGTTGAAAATGCATGGGAAAAAATAATTTTGAGACAAAACATGTTTGAGATACAGGTTCAACTGTAAAACAAGAAATCAAAATACATATATTTATCATCAAAAACTGTACACAAAAGTTACGTATCCAGAACCTCTGGTGTGATGAGTAGTGAGTTATTTATGTACACAGAAGATTTAAAAAAAATACTTTTTCTCAGTTTACATATTTATTATCCTAATTTTTTCATGTTCATGCTTTACATCTTAAAGAATAGTCAACATAAGAAACCAAAGCACAGCCTAACAATTAAAACAAAAAATAAAAAAATCATCACAAATTGGTTAAAATTGTACCTCAAGAATATTAATCATACTACACATAGCAGCATTTCTCAAATATTTTGCTCACACGACCCAATAAATTTGTTTGTAATGGTTCTGTGACCCAAATGTTTATTATATAAAATTTTTAAAAAATCTGGTAAACTGGAATCACTGTATATTATATAACAAAATAAAATTATGCATTATTGATAATAGCTTTTACATGTGAAATGTAACATTAAGTAGATTTTTATTAAAAATGGTTCAGGCCAATTTAAATTTGTAACAAATAATAAAAAGTGAAATTGAAGTAAGTTAATGAAATTTAACTATTACAAAATGTAAGACTGATGACCGATGATCATAAAACAGACTGTTTCAAAATTATTCAGGAGTTTATTTCACTTTATAAAAAAAAAACTTGTAGTATTTTATCAAACTTAATGAATCTTTTTTAAAATGTACCACTCAGATTGTAAGATTTTTGTCAATTTCATTTTGTATACACACAAAAAGAATTCCTTAATAATTATTTATTGATTCATTTCTGCCAAAGTTAATCTGTTGATTATTTTTTACAATTTATTGTTACCTAAAAGTTCGAATAAACAAGAAAATATTTTCAAAACCATTACAACTTAAATACTACAATTTGACACAAAATATCTATTTTGATATTATTCAAAATAGAAAAGTGAAATCAATTTTGTATATACACATTCTATAAACTTATTATAAGAAAAAAGTTATTAAAAATTTTCAGCACTTCAAAGATCCATCTATTGTTCCTAATTCTTAGAAAATATTTCAGTAAATACAAGTAATACAAGTATTTCTGCAAAAGGTAGTATTATTTTAGAATCCATAATTTCAGAAATGCTGTACTAGTATACATATCCATTTGACACACCATCTCTCAAATGAATTTGTTATTTTCCAATCAGTATTCTTGAGGTGCAGTTTTTAACCAACTGCACCTCAAGAATACTGATTGAAAATAAAAAATAATTATACATTAGTTAAAAATGTGTAATTATTTATTTATTTTTTGTTCTGTATGTTAGACTGTGCCTTTTACATGGCTGTTTTTTTAATCAACGAATTGTTTGAAACTTGGCACCACATTTTTTATGTTGACTGCCCCTTAAGATAGATTGTAAGAATTCAAAAGTGCTAGGATAATAAAGTTGTAATCTTTGAAAAAGTAGTTTTTGGAAAAAGAATTGTATATGTTTAATTAAAACACTATCTATATAATAAAGCAACACGAAACTGCAAACCCTAACTATTAACCTCACTTCATTGACATGAAATGTTTGAATAGAAGTGAAATTCTTACAGAAAACGAAATGGTTCATTCAAAAATAGATATCCAGTATATTAAAAGAAAAATCTGAAATCTCAAAAAAGTCAAATATTTTAGGTCCCGTAAGATGTGAAACTTTGACCTTTGATACGTCATAGAATGATGCAATGTCCATTCAACAATTAATTTAAGAGTAATTGCCAATTTTAACTTTATTAAATAATTTGCATTACATTATTTGAAATAATAGTATTTTCATTTTGTATTACTATCAAGTATTCTTTAGATTTTCATCAATTATTATCAAAATATTATTTATAGTTATCTAATTAAAATTGCTTAAAAAAATTATTATAAATTGCAATGCAAATGAAAATATTGTGAAGTGATGCAGAACTTTGGGGTTGGACTACTAAAGGTACTTTATAAATTCAAAATATGATGTACGACAATGTAATAAAATTACTTTGAAATACAACTATTCAACAACATTTATTTGCAGTTTTATATTCACGCATTTTTCTTTCATTATAAAAAAAGTGGCTCAATGTAGTTCAATTAGCATTATTTATATAGAAATGACAACAAACACCAGTATAAAAATAATCAGTTAAGAATCTCAGTTTGAATCAATTTATTGAGAACAAACACTTTTGACGAAAAACATAACATTGACATTGTCAACATACACAAAATATCTTTGTCAAAGTGGTGCCAAATAATGTATAAAGAGAATGCAATATAGTATAAAACAATGACATCAATGCATTTTTCATAAAAACAATAATTATTCCTTAAATTAACAAAAAATATCTTAATTTGGAATTAGTGAATTAATCATTTTAACTTATTTTGAATATTTTAAATATCACACAAAATGAAACAATATATTAAAAGTGTTTATTCTTAGTAACTTAAATCCATCAAATCAAGTTTCTTAACCGATTAGTCTCATTTATGCTAATATCGCATAAAAGATCAAAGACATTATTAAAAACTAAATGGCTCATAAAAAGTATTTTTAAAAAATTTTTAAATCACAAAATTGGGAAAGTATTTTATTTCAGATTCTAACTGGCACAATTTTTTTACTTTAGCTCTACTGTTTCAAATAAAGATTTCTAAGATATCTGTCAAACAGCTGTCATTTAATATGAAACCAACAAATTGGTTATTTTGATTTTTCTTAATCCTAACAGATACGAGAATGTATTATCTTCCTGTTTAGACTATCTTGCAGGATGTTCTATAATATCCTTTAATATTTATAGATTGTTTTGTTTAAAAAATTAAATAAGTCATTGACAATGTCCTAGCTTAGACTATTATCTCCAATGAAAATCTTTATTAACAGAAACAATTAAATTTTAAATTCTTCTAAACATTTGAATATTTTTAATGGCAAATCTTTTATCCATTAATATCTTACTCAAAATTTAGTATTTCAATTCCCTGGTCATAATTTTAAACACTACAGCTTAAATGATGTACCTTTAACAATAAAGAAATCTGAATAATGTAAACATTTTTAGCCCAATTAACAATCCATCTTTCTACCTTTGTTTATCCCTGATTGAGAATGGCCCTAAAATTTATGAATCTAGTATGATGTCTCAAGTGTAGAAAGCAAGGTGTGAATTTCCAATGGATAGAAATGAAATACATTTTCTATGATATACAAATTTGTATATACTCTTCAACAGCCAATCATATTGTTGTATTTGATTTTAATTTAAATTTAAGCTCATGTTTGAAAAATTGTATTCTATGTTCTGTTCAATTTTAGAACATTTAAAATTTATCATGTTAGCTTGAAGATAGCTGTTTAAAACAGCTTTAAAAGATTTGCTTAGTGCATTAAAGAATCATTTTTGGCTGATTTAAAAGGTTTTGTGTGTGTTATCATGTTAGCTTAATTAGTTTTAATAACAGTTTTTCTTCTTTTTGCACATCATTTTTACTTTAATTTTTTCCCTACATTAAAACATTATATGTTTAAACTTATTCAGTGCTTAATTTAACAAACTGTACAATGTTTAAGATTTACAATAATTAATTTTATATAAATTACAGAATTAATTTCAACTGTGTATTTTTTTTCTTCATAAAATATTGCTATATTATTTGAATATTTGAAATCAAGTTTAAAACATCCAAATTTTAAATATATAAAAACGAAATAAATAGGTATAAAATTTTACTAACTTTATGAAATCTGAATCGTTTAACTTTCTTAGCAATGATGTCACTAGTAAGAAGAAACCTTCATAAACACTGACGTCATGTTAATATTCGCTAACCGACGTTCCAACTGACCTTATTGTACCTGAAGAAGGCCATTCAAAACAACCGAAAATGTTTATACTTAGTGATTAAATTGCTAGAAACAAAATGTGAAAGGTTTTTGTGTTACTGATACATTTCAAGTTCAAGAAAGTGCAATTTTTTGCTTATTTATCTAAAAGATCAAAGAAAAAGTAATATAACTAAGTTATTTTTTCAAGAGATCAAAAAAAGATAACAAATCAAATGAAAACTATCTACTTATTATGTAGTTTAGTCATCTGTATACTCGTATATAAAAGAACAAGTCCTGATAGGATTATTAACGCAGTGTCAAAACTACGGGTGCTAGAAACTTAAAAATTTGAGGGTGTGTTCCTTTTGTAAAATTTAGGCGTGCTAAGAAAATATTTCCCATTTTACAATTACATGACTCATTATCCTGGCAATAACAAAGAAAAGAGACAGATAGGACGTCAAGTATAAGTCACAGTTATGATTTCACAGATTCGAGACAGCTTGGTAGCCTGAACAGCCCCAGGCTTTCGCCCATGCACACTTAAAAGCTCTGGTCACACCATGTGATTTCCAGCCGTGCAGGCGACCA
>NW_027121888.1:0-10846 GCF_030686945.1 Centruroides vittatus | reverse complement strand
TTCTTTACTTATTAATATCTACTTTCACAAACCATAGCAACCGTCGCGACTGTGGTTGTGTGCTAGTACGTGTGCTCTGTTCTTGAACTGCGATAACTTTGGATATTTTGGTTTTACAGCGTATTGTGATACACCGATGGATACATCTTAATGAGCAGATTCCGTGAGTGTTTAAATTTTTTAAATCGGTTAAGTTGCTTGGTCGCTACGTGCGTCTGAACTTTTCGTCTTTGTGCGGGCCCCATCGACCGGATCTTTTGACGGTGTTCGACAGCTTTCATCATCGTTTACGTGTCCTGAAAATTTCGGATGGATATCGTTAGCTGTTATCGAGTTATTAAAGTTTAAAAATTTTACCGTTAACAAAGACTGAACAAAGAACCGCTTTTCGCCACGTGGTAACCGGTCGGCGTGTTTTCAGCCGTCCGGCGTCGGCCTCGTGCAGAAGAGGATACTTGTTTTTCCGGGCTCACTTTTTGGGATTAGCTTTCTCTTGGTCATATATACTTGTCGGTTTAGCGCGGTTTGGTTTTAATCGGCAGGTCAGCGGCCAGCTTACTAGCCGTTCGGCGTAATATTAACCGTTCGGCGTGTCGCTGTTTTCAGTGATTCTATTTGTTGTCGCGACATTCGCGCTTAAAAATTGTACTAGCTGTACTGTTCTCTAAAGGTTTCGTAACGCCTACCACAGAAACTTTTGTAATTTTGAAGTTATTCTCTATAAGCCGATCGGCGTTGTTCCAGCTGCTCGGCGTATCCAAGCCGCTCAGCGTGTGTATAGCTATTCAGCGCGTCTGTCAACCGTTCGGCGTGTTTTAGCCGTTCGGCGTTTTCACTGTTCTCGGCTGTTTTCGGCGTTTTGGACTTTACCAGCGTTGTTGTAAGGTGGTGACCGTTGACCACCCTTATTTTGAGGCCGAACCGTGTTAATTTTAACGGTGTAGTGTTCACTGACCAGTTTACATCAATCATGAGTCAACCTGAAAAAGACTTATTACAATCCATTACGGACAGTTTGGATATTATTATAAATGTTATTCCACCTGACTCTCACAGATCAATTACTACTAAGCAACGGAAAAGTACGCGTTCTGCGGCTATGAATATGCATGCGGCCGCGAACACTTTGGGTTCTCAGTGCTAGAACCATGCCAAACAATCTTCTGGAACAGCTCCCAGTTATGCAGAAATGGTGAGGAAAGGAAGGAAAGAAGGCAGCCCAAACACGAACATGATAGATGATCTGGTGTCTACAGCCAATAAAAACGATGCAAAAGCTTTAATTATTGAACCGGTGGAAACAGACGAAGGAATGAAATTATGCCCCGAAGAAGTGATGGAAGCTATGCAGGAAAATATCGACCCTGTAGGCCTTAACATTGGAGTCAAAACCATTAGGACCCTGCCCAGTGGTAGCATAAAAGTACGGGTTAGAACTGACCAGGACATCACCAACCTTAAGGAAGCCATAGAAAAGATACCAGTGGTACAAGGCAAAGTGAAAATGACTGTGCCAAAGCAGCGCAATCCGAAACTAATAATCATCAATGTACCTAAGGAAGAAGACAAGATGTCGCTACTCGAGAGAATATACGACCAAAATACTGAAATCAGTACCAAAACCTCAATGGAAGGATTTAAAAAAGAAACAAAAATAACCCACGCAATACCATCCAAAAACAGGGAGGACTGTCACCACGTAGTGGTAACAGTTTCTCCTGGCCTCCGTAACTTTCTGATAAAACTTAAAAGGGTAAGCTATGGTTGGGGCACACTGGTAGTCGATGACTACATACCGCTATTGCGTTGTTTCAAGTGCACCGGCTATGGGCACAAAGCCAGCGCCTGTGATGCGTCTATCAGATGCAGTCACTGCGCCAAAAAGCACAGGTACAAGGAATGCCCAAACTTGGAGAATGAACCGAAATGCGTACACTGCCACAGAGCCAATAAAACTGAACCTGAGGACCACAAATACAGAGAGAATCATAATGCATTCTCTGTCACATGTCCTGTTTTAAAAAGCTACAAGAAGCTCCTGGTTAGACAAACAGTCTACGAATAGCAAACTCGTATGCTATTTTACTGTAATCTACAAACGCAATGTTCAATAATTCTCTCAAACTTCTTCAAATTAACACACAAAAGAGCCAAGCGGCGTGCTCACTCCTTGTTAAATCGGCTAACGATATGGAAGCCGATCTGATTCTTATTCAGGAGCCCTACACGGTCAAGAACGAGATAGTAAGGTTTGGTCGCTGGGACATCCTTAACAGGACCACAGACAACACAAGAGCGAAGTGTGGCATTATAGTTAGGAACCACAGGATAAGCGCAGCACTAATACCGGATCTCAGTTTCAATAGGATCACCACTGTCGCCATCCACCAAGGCCCTGTTGATTTTGTTATCTGTATCTACTTCCCGCCCTCTGACAACGACGAGGAATGTATACACGAGTTAAGTGAGGTAACCAGGAAACTAGATGGCAAGTCCTACATTATTGCAGGTGACTGCAATGCAAAATCAGCACTGTGGTACCACGTGGACGAAGACCACAGGGGAAGGCTGATGCAGGACTTAATAAATGAAATTGACGGCATCTCACTAAATACTTCAGATCTGCCTACGTTTCAAACAGATCGGGCAAAAGGGTGGACCGACGTATGCATCGCTCCAACGCAGGTGGGTAGACATGTAATAAGCTGCAGTACCATCCCGAAAAACTCTGCAAGCGACCACCGATACATCGTCACAGAGCTGGACTATCCTCACCAAAATAACACAGACAAGACCACTTATTACAGAAGAAACACCAACTGGGACTTGTTCGCTCAGCTCTTCGCACAAAACTGAAGGAATTACCAATTCAAGGAAATAACCAACAGGCAAGAGGTTAACCAATACATTATACACCTGACTAACGCACTGCAACAAGCAATCGAACACACCTCCAACTGCAAGCCTAGTCCCAGCAAGACGCATTGGTGGAATGCTCAATTGCAAAATGAGAAAACACACATACGCAAGTTACGGAGGAAATGGTTAAGGGAACCAAATCCAGTGCAGAAGGAGATTAAGGGAAAAGAATATGCAAAAGCTCTTAAAAGATACAAGCACCTCATCAACCACTCCAGAACCAAAGCGTGGCACGACTTCTGTGGGAAACCAGAGTTAGATCCATGGAGCGAGCCATATAGGATCGCGTTTAAGAAAAAGAAAAAAGCCACTCTGCCACACATCATGTCACAACACCAAACATCGGGTACCTACGACATTGCCTCCAATATTAAACAACTGCTGGAATATCATTTTCCTAATGACGATGAAGCGTCCGATAACAACACCCACAAAGACATTAGAGAAAAGGCAAATAGGAGCTATCACAGTCAACAAGACAAGTGGTTCAGCTTTATTGAAGTGGGCAAAGCTATCTCCACCGTAGCAAACAGGAAAGCCCCTGGGCATGAGGGTATCACCGCCGAAACTGTCAAAAGGGCCTTTAAAGAGGTACCAATAGCCTTTGTGATCCTATATAACGGCTGTCTGAGGTGTGGTTACTTCCCAGACACCTGGAAACTAGCAAGTGTGAAATTTCTGAATAAAACCGAGAACCCAGACACAGAACAAGACTACAGACCAATCTGCCTTCTACCAGTCTTAGGTAAAGTCTTGGATGGCCTAATGATAGCCAGAATCAACTGGCACCTGGCAAAAAACCGACTATTGTGTAACAGGCAGTACGGCTTTCGACCAGGCAGTTCAACAATAACGGCAATCGAAAGGGTCACCAACTTCATCAAAGAAGCATGGAGCCTGGACGACCACGCACTCATTCTGAGCATAGATTTCAAAAAGGCATTCGACAGTCTATGGTGGCCTTCTGTCAAGAATAAACTTAAAGACTCTGGGTGCCCAGGCAATATCTATGACTTACTGAACAACTATCTGACCGACCGGAAAGCGGGGTTCTTCCTCAACGGCATAGAAGTAGTGGTCAACGTGAATAAAGGTTGCCCGCAGGGTTTCAGGAGCGGACCTGGCATCTGGAACCTTGCCTACGATGACCTTCTTACCGAAATGCAGGATACGGATGACACCTGTGTCCAGGGCTTTGCAGACGACACCCTCCTAATGCTTAAGCATAGGAACTGCGATGTCCTGCAGGCAAAGGGAAACGAGGCACTAAACAAAATCAGCAACTGGAGCACCAAAAACAAGTTACCTATTAACTACAATAAATGTGCAGCACTGATATGCACCAAGAAGAATAAAAGAAAACAGCTGCAACGGCCCATGTGCCTTTATATCGATAAGCACAAGATAAAGGTAACATCACACTTAAAATATCTTGGTGTCATTTTGGACCCGACCCTTAGCTGGTCCACCCACATTGAAGAAAAATGCCACAAAATACGGCAAAAAATAAACTGCCTGCACCACATAGCACGGAACACTTGGGGCCTTGGCCACAAACACTGCAGACTCATCTACAGGGGCGCAGTAGAACCAGCCCTCTTGTACGCAGCACAAATCTGGGGTGACAAGGCAAAACTGACTCATGTCAAACGGAAACTCCTCTCCGTACAGAGGGAATTTGCTATAAGGGTGTGCAGGGCTTATAGGACGGCGCCCACCAACACACTGTTGGTTCTCAGCAACCTCACCCCCATCCATCTGAAAATCAAACTTATTATCTGGAAATGGAAAATTCTCCACAGCACCACAGCAACGAACACCACACCCGATAGCCTGGACAAAACTCAAGAAGAGTTCAACAATAAATGCAGCAACATCTTACAACTACTTCACACACATGGTTTAGATCAACTATCCATCCATAATGATTATGACCACCACCCGGCAAACAGCATCTCAACGTTGGTCCACCTAAGCAACCACTCCCAACACACCACGCCAACCTGGTGTGTTTACACTGACGGAGCCAACAATGAAAAGGGCACCGGAGCCGCCTTCACAATTTATAACACAACCACCAAAACAACCTTCAAGGAGGAATTCCACAAGCTGCAAGCCCACTGCTCTAACAACCAGGCGGAGCTGTGGGCGATGCATCAAGCATTGCTTACCTTGACAAAAAACTTAAACATCTATAAAGGTAACATCACTATTTATACGGACAGCAGGTATGTCCTAAGGGTCATAGCTGGGACTACTAAATGCACCACTACCGGGACGAAAGTCTGTCATCTAGCTGCCAACCTCCAGAGACTAAGAACTACCAACTATATCTGGGTCCCCGGTCATTCTGGTATTGCCGGTAAAGAAAGGGTGGACGCCCTAGCTAGGGAGGTAACCGGGCTTCCGGTCACTCCCACCTTCTCTAAAATACCAATAACCTTCATCATAAACCACCTTAATAAAATCATCATTAGTGACTGGCAGACGGAGTGGGAAACTGCAACAACGGGAAGACTCACGTTTAAATTCCTTCCTTCTATCGATCGTCGAATGCACCTAAAACATTTCACACCTTCTTTCGCTTTAACTCAGTGCGTAACCGGCCATGGGAACTTTCCCTCCTACCTTATGCGCTTTGCCAAAAGTAATAGTGACACTTGTGATTGTGATGGCACAACGGTGGGCGACGCCCTCCACATTTTACTGGACTGCCCAACTCATAATAAACCGCAGCAAAAACTCATGGGCTATTGCCTAACCAATGGCCAAAATTGGCCTCCCAACTTGGATTTTCTGTGCGCAAACAAGGGAGCGTACAACCACCTTCTACGGTACCTTGACGAGTGCAAGATCTTCACGGGATCCTCTCCAAGTTCGCCACCATGAAATCAACAATACCTGTAAATAGTTTGTACAGTAACTCACATCAACTGTATCTTGGTATATTCTAAGGTAATAATTTTTGTTAACTTTCCGTGGAACTTTCCACCATGTATTCTACCTCGCCAAAATGGCACATTGTATTACACTGTACTTAGTTTATTTCTAATAAATGCGATGCAAGCGCAAACGAGATCCCCCTTCACCCTTCCTTCACCCACTTTACTTTCAACACATTCCAACCCCAACCTCCCTCTTTCTATCCCCCCCTTTTTCTCTCCTCACTTCCTTCACAGGCTAAGTCGCACAGACAGCCTCTCTTACTTTACTCTCATGTCTACTTTCACAATAGCCACCTTTGACAAAAATATTCTTTTAAAATCTAAAATCTAAAATCCAAAATATATTGATCTATTTGTGCTTCTATAAAATTTGAGTCAGAATCTCAAGGCATCAAAATCCTCACCTTAACTATCATATTTTACAAGTTGTTTGAATATATTGGCAGTTATTTCAATATGGTTGACCGCGAAATACCGATACATAGCAATGAGGAAGCTTTAAGGGAGGCACGAAGACACGGTGCCGCAGATGTGATCACATTCTATCCATCATTGCTCATGACAGTCCCAAGAGGAGGGCCATTTGTCCAGCGGATGCAGGGCAGGACCTACAGGGAAAAAGTCCGCCATCCTCGGTCAATTTTTCAACGATGCCTCTGGGAACGCAGCACCCATGGCCGGAATGCTGTGGCTCCATAGTCGTGAGTTTTTCACAGCAGCCTTTCGGGCAATGACCGATGAAATCGTAGAACCACTTAATAGAATCTATGAGAACTTCACGCATGGACAACCAGGAACCGAGGAGTCTCTGCAGATCTATAGAAATGCTGTGAACCAGTTCAGAGATAACTTACGCCCTGAGTTAAATCATGCAGAGTTCTTCGCCATCGCTGGACACACGACTGCTGAGTTAAGAGTTGGTCAAGCTGTGTTAACTACACTTGTAAGAATGTTGACAATCATGAGGGAACAGCGGGCAGAACGTCTTGCAGTGGGTGGGAACGTTCGTAGACCAAGGCCTGCTTATATTGATGACTTCGTAGAATGGATCCAAGATCCAACACAAGATTACCTAGGAAGAGTACCTTTCGACAAGAGACAGGCCACTCATCACAGACAAGCCATTAGATACCCAGGGGAGGAAGATGGCAATTTGAATAATAAAGGGTTCTTACTGCTATCAACTGCAATCGCCTATCAGTCACAGAAAGTGGACCCAGGCTTTGTGGACATTGCAGCCAACATACCCGACCCTATTGTAAGGACAGCAGTAGACGAGGCCAGACTGTTGATTGCAGGCCTTGAAGGGCAAGAAGCAAGCCTATTCCAGCAGCAGATCGCAGCTGCTGATATCATTTTTAATTCATATTACTGGCTTAAAAAATTAGGAGTCAACAGTCGTAACGGCTTTAAAGTCGTGAACAAGTTTCTCTATCAGCTTGGTCTCGCTCCAATCGGCACTGAAAAGAGAGCAAATTGGTTAGAAGGAGCAGAAGTGAACTAATCCGCCGCTTCGCAGAGTTTACTACAACAGTAACGAATATTTATACTCCTCCTTTTATATGTACTTATGCAAGATTCGATGATATGGTGCCGGTCCTGGGAAGCGTCTGTGTGACAAACTATGAAAACACAGTTACTAGACAGTCGGCGAGTTGGCAAAATAGCATCAATATGAGGTTAGAGGTAGAGGAAACACTTAGAATAGTGACGGATTTGTTTATGGTCGAGGAAATAGCGAATTTGGGTGAAGGCAACAACATCTTTAAAAGTTGTCATTTACTGCACCAGCTGTTGCTTACCAAAAAATGTCCTTATGAATACGCAGCTGGAATTGTAGGCAATGCGCTGCAAGTAGAAATATATGGTCGTGGACACCTTGAAAGACCGGGTGCACAACAAAGAAGAGCACAAGCAGCAGACCCTCAACCCAAAGATGCTGATGATATGCCTGCTCTAGAAGGAGATGACAATCAAGCTGAGGGTGAAGGTGGTGAAGTGGATTAGGTATACTGCAACAAGTTGCCTCCACTAATCAAAAAAAACTTCCTGTGTTCCAAAGTTGATTATCAAACTTATAATCTAACTATTTTATTATTTTAGTACTTTAATATTTTAGTAATTCCTATTTTATTTCCAATTTAAATTAAAATTAGAAATTCATAATTTAAAATTTTAAAGTTTTATATATTTATAGTTTTAGAATTTTAGGTAATAGTTTTAACTTAATCTAAACCTCAGTATTATTTAAATTAAATTGAATAATTAATAAGCTTTAAATTAAAGCTACGTATATACTCAGAATCTGAGTTTTACTTAATCAAACCATCATTAGCTCCAGGCATCTACCCCGCAGCTCAGCCAGCACAAGCACGCCAATATCCAACAGCAAACAAAGCAATCACTCAGCAACAAGAAGAGAGGGAACAATCCACCCAGAAAACGAAGCACAACAACACAGCAATCCAGCAACCAAAAGTCCCCACACATCCAGACAGACCGAACCACACCACAAACAGCCAGGCAAAGGAACTACACAGACCCCATCGACAGTCAACCAAACAAGCAGACAAAACCAAAAATCAAATCAACAACAAACAAAATAGCACAAGCAAAGTAACAAGTCCACCAACAGACCCAAAAATCCACAATTGCACAAACAGTACTGAACAAGACAGGAGACATGCAAGCCAACACAAACAATAACCAAAGCAGGCCCAAACAAAAACAACAAAGCAACACCGACAGAGCAAACAGAGGAAAAAACAGAACAAACAATCAAACAAGGCAGAGCACAACAAACCAACAAACAAACAAAACAAGCAAAGCCAGCAACAAATACAGGCGAAGCAAACAAACAGACACAACAGAAAAGGCAAGGCCAACAGACAACCAAATCAAAACAAGAAAGGACAGGAAAAGGCAAACAACACACCAGAACCAAACGCCAACAACAAACTGGTCATGACAACACCAACAGCAAAAAGCAAGCAAACTGCTCCAAAAGCAATAGATAGCCAAACATGTACAAAATTATAGCCAAAAATATAGCTTATAGTTTAGTGGCATAATTAAGTAGCCCCTAAAGTAACAACAAGACAAGATGAAATAGATAAATAAATTAAATAAAAACAAAAATAGAATATAAGATATAAATATGAATAAAATAAATATATATAAATGGATAAATTTAAATAAGGTAAAATGAAATAAAGAAAAATAAAATAAATGAATAAATAGATATAAATAAATATAAAATAAAGTAAAGTAAAATAAAATAAAATTAAAAATAGAAAATAAAAATAAATATAAATAAATAAGAATATGAAATATGAATATATATAAAATAAAATAAAATAAAACAAATAAGAAATTAAAATAAAAAATTAAAATAATAAATAAAAGATTAATAATGATAAAATAGAATGAAGTTAAAGACAAACAGTTGACAGTAATCAAATAGGTATAATTACAATACTAAATGAGCCAGCTGGACATACCAGACAAGCTGAACAAATAACAGAGCAATCCTCATCACAATCATAGCACAAGCAGACATATATCAACTAAATATAGATACAGGTAGTTATACAAGCACGTCTACCCACTCAGAGCTCTATCCAATAGGATAAAACAATAGACAATTATATAAACTAGATAGATAGAACAGCCCCAATAAACAAACAAAACAGGTTGATCCATATCAATAAAGCAGTGTAACCAAAACCAGACAAAGACTATCGGCAAAAAACCAGGTCAAGTAAAACAAATCAGACCAAACATGAACAGCCAAAATCACGAGCCAAGGCAAACCGGACCACATAGTCAGGAAAAAGTAAAGTAAACCACAACACAATTCAAAATAACTGACTGCGTGGGGTACTGACAGTTAGCCAAAGCAGGACTCCAGAAGAAGAGAAAGGGCACGGCCAAAACACAACACAGAGCATCCACAACAGAAGACAGATACCCGTCAAAGAAAACAACACTCTTCAAGGACAACAGCAGCAGCATTGACAGCAACAACATCAATGATCGGGATAAAACAATCTTCAACACAAAACAGATAATAAAATACATATTGTTATCGGTAGGCAGCCAGCTTTTCTATCGTTCGTTGGGGAAGGTTGTGCTAATCTGTGCTCTTGCTTTTTTGGATAAATCAGCCGGAAATAGTGGATTGACGCAGTTACCGGGTACATCGCTGGACAGGAAGCAAGCTTACGGTCAGTTTGACATATCATAGGGGTTGATAGGTTAATAGGGGGAGGAGCTAGGGGGGTTTAAAGTTCGGGTTTTCCGGTAGGTCATAGCAAGTGGGAAAATTAACCTAGGGGGGCAGGCACTGGGGGTTATGTCTGGGATATAATTATCTATTAGGGGTGTAAATTGGGTAACAATAGGTCTGTTAATTACGTTGTTACGAAGGGTCAAAGTTTACCATATTAATGCTATGGGGAAATTTTCCAAATTTTCAAATCCAACGGTTTTTTCAAACGGCCGTTCCCGCGCTTTTTAACGGTCGCTAATGGTTTTTATCTGATTCCAACGGTTTTCGAACGTCTTCTTTATCTCAAATTAAATAGCAGTTGTTTAAATTTTATAGTAGGGATCTTGTTTATTTTAATTGTTACTCTTTCCATTGTTGTAAATTTTCATTGTTGCAACAGCTTTCTTTAATTTAATTGTTTACTTTAATGTTTTAAAGTATTTTTAAGTTATTTCGACTTATCTTTCAGATTTATTAGAAGTAGGGTTATTTAATCAATTCTTTGTAATATTATGGGATATAGGGATCTTTAAATAATTGTATTATTATGCTATTTCATATTTATTTATAATTAATTTATATATTTATTTTGGGGGTTGTTGGATTCATCTGGAGCTATTGATTATTATGGGATGTCAGTACATTTCACAGATTAAATTGTTATTTTAATTCACGTACCCTTATCATGGAGGACACAGACTCCATGAGTGAT
>NW_027121887.1:0-11058 GCF_030686945.1 Centruroides vittatus | reverse complement strand
CTCTTTACTTATTAATGTCTATAGGAAAGGAGGGCGACGAGTCGCGATCCTGTTAGGCTGTGGCTACATCGGCTCCGTCTTTCGATCGTCGCATCGGCGTTAATCTTCTTCAATTCAAGGACTGCGATACATCGTTCGATTCAGCTAAATGTAAGCTTTCGTTTAACGTTTACTTTTTTAAAATCGGCCCATTTGTTAAAAAGTTACAAGCTCACAAACTTTTTGCTTTTGTTCGGGCTCCTTCGGCCCGCAGGTTCGTCATCGGGGTATTTTGTGGCCATTAAGGCTATCTATAACCTACCAAAGTTTCATTTTGCTATCTGTCATACTTACGGAGATATATCGGTTTTTGTCTTAGCTGTTAAACAAAGAAATCGTGCTTCTTTGTTCTTTAGCCGATCGGCGCGGCTTACTCGGTCAGCGTGTTCCAGCCAATCGGCGTGTTGTCAGCCGAACGGCTATTTTGTAACCGATCGGCGTTTTTTGTAACCAGTCGGCGTTTTTGGACTTTTCGGTCTTTTTCACCCCTCCCCGTGTGTTGTGGACTTTTTACGTGCCCTGTGATTCAGCCTGGTTCTACGGCTTCAAACTTTAGTTATCAACGTGTAGTAGGTCATAAGCCTACAGGTCTACTGTGGTCTCAACTACAAGACTTTCAGCTCTCAGCTCAGTGCACTGTTCAGGCATTCAATCTTCTTATACACTCCTTTAGACCATCAGTGTTCACAACTTAGTATCATGGACGTCCTAAACGTTACCGAAACACCCGGGAAAACACCCGATACACCTACGGTTATTACTATAGAAATTGCTACAGAGGAAGACCTTTCTAAATGTCTGTCTCTCGACCCAGACACACTGCCTGCAAAACAAGAAATTCTGTGCAAGGCCAGCATCCAAATGAGGCGTGTTATGGACCTTCTGCCAAACTCCTATCGGTCCAGTTTAAAATCAGAAGAACACAAGGAGCTTAAAGAGAGAGTGGGCTTACTCTTTGCCGCCTTTCATCAAATGTATGGTGTACTTTGTGAGATGCGCAAGAGCATGGTGGTCCCGAGCAAGGGCCTGGCCCCTACGACAGCTCTGCAGGCTCAATCTCAAGTAGAGAGGAATGCGTTGCTTCCCCCTCCTACCGTTAGACCAAAATCTTATGCGAAAATTGCAGCCACTTCAACTGCTACTAGCAAAACTACTAGGACCATTGCCAAATCTCTTTCTGCTAAGTTAGCTGTCGAGGGTACAGGCAGCAGCTGTGCCGTTCTGGTATACCCAAAAGCAGAGGACCCTAACGAGAAGGTAGATTACAACGTAGATGATATAGCAAATACTATTAAGAAGGAGGTTAGTCCACAGGAGCTGGGCATTAATGTTAAGAGTTTTCAGAAGGTAAAAGGCGAAGGCCTGTGCATAAGGGTACAGAACCCCGAAGCGGGAGCTAAGTTACAGGAAGCTATACAGGAAATTCCTGAGATAAAACACAAAGTTAAGTGTCTCACTTCCGAAGGTAGAAGGCCCAGAATTATCTTGCTACATGTGCCAAATTCGGTAAAAGAAAAGAGTCTGATTGAAACTCTGCACAAACAGAACGACATGTGCAGCAAAGTCAAATGGGAGGATTTTCAGGACTCATGCCGAATCAGCAGTCCTCACAAAAGGGAAAGTAAAGCCGAACTGCAGGCACATTGTCTTAGTGGTAACCCCGCAAATTAGGGCGCTTATCATCAAGCACCGGCACGTAGCTCTTTCTTGGGCCAACATCACTGTGGATGACTACATCCCAGTGCTCCGTTGCTATCGCTGCTGTGGTTTTCACCACATGGCGCAAGTTTGCACCGAGGAGGAGCACTGTAGTCATTGCACAGAAAGCCACAAGCACGAAGAATGCACACATAGGGACAACCCACCATTCTGTATAAATTGTAGTAAATTTAACAAGGACCAGCCACCGAATAGAAAAGTACCCATGAACCACAATGCGTTCAGTGGCCTATGCACCACGCTACAAAGAATAAAAACACAAACTGTCCAAAGAACCGATTATGGCCTATATCAACAATAGCAGTATGCAGCTTTCATACAACCAACATAGCATCAGCCAAGGGCACTCCCAGGACCAGGGCTACAGCCATGATCTTGTTCTGCTGAGCATTAATGCTCAGAGGTCCAGGGCCACCTCTTCTATGGTTATTAAGATCGCTAACGAGCAGGACGCAGACATAGTCTGCATCCAGGAGCCTTATTTAGTTGAGAATAGCATTGTGCGCTATGGAAGATGGAGTCTTCCCAAATAAAAACTTCTGCCCAACCATCAAAGCGGGTGTGCTTATTAAAAATCTTAACCTCAAAGTCAACCTCTGTACGGACATGAGTACCAAACTGGTCACCACTGTTCTCCTCACCCTACAAGATAAGGATATTTATCTTTCCTCCGTGTACTGCTCCCCGTTCCAAGAAATAGAGGACCTCCTTGGTGACCTGCAAGCTATCGATGCTAAAATTGAGAGTAAGCTCTGGGTCATGTGTGGGGACTTCAATGCGAAGTCCTCCGTTTAGCACAGTCCCATTAATGACGACAGAGGGCACAAGGTTTGTGACTTTATATTCACCAAACAAATTGCTTCTTGCAACACCAGCCCCCTCGCCACTTACAGTTGCTCAAGGGGAGAAAGTTGGG
The DNA here is from genome assembly GCF_030686945.1 of Centruroides vittatus. NCBI lineage: Eukaryota > Metazoa > Arthropoda > Arachnida > Scorpiones > Buthidae > Centruroides > Centruroides vittatus. The sequence goes on along the minus strand of NW_027121887.1, from coordinate 8,384 downwards.
TTGATCTCGTCCTGGCCAGCGAAAGGGCGCAGCACTTCATCCACACGTGCTACACAATCGACGAAAACAGAGGGAGTGATCATCGGTTTATCAGAACTACCATTAAGCATAGTGACAAAATCATTCAGAAAAATAACAGTTTTCACAAGTGCACCAACTGGGAATTGCTTCAAGAGTACTTTAGTTACAATTGGGCTAGACCCACCCTTTTTACCTTCTCAGAAGGAACCAACGCAGACCACCTGGCAGCACACCTTACGGCTTCCATCATCTCTGCTTTCCACTCGTCTACCACTATAAAGCAAATCAATCATAACAATGCCCCTTGGTGGAGCACAGACTTGGAGACCCAAAGGGCGAAGGTTCGTAGGCTCCTAAGGACCTACCAACGGGAGACTGACACTACTCTCAAGGAGTCAAAGAAGCGAGAGTACCTCAAGCATTTTAATGATTATAAGACCAATATAAACAAAGCCAGAACCGCAGCCTGGCGTACATATTGCACGGAAGTTGGCAACAAAACTACATAGAGTGATCCCTACAGGATTGTAATTAAACCGAGAAAGCAAGTTACCATTCCGGCCTACCTAAACAAAACAGACGGAACCAGTACTACTAGCCTTCAGGAAACCTATCAACATCTGTTAGACACGCACTTTCCAGTTGATGATCAGGATAGTGATAGCGAGGAACAAAAGAAGATAAGGCAGTCTATCACTCTTCCCCCTAACACCAGGGATGATAAGCCTTTAACCTTCAGGGAAATAAAGGCTGCAATTTTCTCGCAGAAAAACAAAAAGGCTCCCAGCACGAACTTGGTTACTGCACGCATAATCAAAGAAGCTTACAGGGCAATTCCTATCGCATTCAGCTTTACTTACAATAAGTGCCTCGAAACTTCACTTTTCCCAAGCAAGTGAAAGGAGGCATCCATCAGGTTTATCCCAAAATTGGGAAAGGATAAACATGTCACCGCATCAGACTTTCGGCCAATCAGCCTTTTGTCAACTCTTGGTAAAGTCCTGGACCGCCTTTCGATCAACAGGATCAACTTCCATCTATATAATAAACAGTTGCTGCATAATAAGCAGTTCGGCTTTGTGCCCAACAAATCAACCAGTCACGCACTCCATAGCGCCACACAGTTTGTTTGCAACGCGTGGAAAAAGTCTCATCACATGCTCCTAATTTCCATTGACTACCGTAACGCTTCTAACACTCTGTGGTGGCCGGCGCTTTTTCAGCAATTAAAGGCCTTCAATTGCCCAAGAAATCTCTACCAGCTGCTTCAAAACTATCTGAGTGACAGGACAGTGGGGATTCACGACCTGTTCACGCCTTTGGTACAACCGATGACCAGGGGTTGCCCCCAGGGCTCTTGTTCTGGCCCGGGGCTCTGGAACATCATGCACGATAGTTTACTGAAGCTACATATTCCCAATATCAATGCACAATGGAGCATACAGACGTATGCGGATGACACGCTCGTCATGCTGGCTGGTAAAAATAATGAGAGTTTGCAAACTGAAGCTACTAAGGTCCTGCAGGAAATTTACAAATGGAGTAACCACAACAAGCTCGAGATTAACATCGGCAAGTGTGCCTGCATGATGATGTCTAGAAGAGCCCAGCTTAAAAAGCCACCATCTGTGAAAATTGCAAACGTTCAGATCCCATATACGAATGAACTTAAGTACCTGGGCATTGTGCTAAATCAAGACCTAAAATGGAATGCACACGTCGACTATGTCTGCAGCAGGGCCTCCAAGCTGTCCAACCTTCTTGGTTTTGTGGCTCGCAAAACTTGGAGTCTTAGTAGCATGCACCTGACAACAATCTACAAGCAGGCTGTTGAGCCGATTCTGCTATACGGGGCACCGGTCTGGGGTAAGGCCTCAGATAAAGTGCACATAAAAAGAACGTTACTTAAAGTTCAAAGGATCAACTTGCTGCACATTACAAAGGCTTACAGGACCACCGCTACCTCTGCTATGCAGGTTCTCTAACATAACTCCTATACACATCAGGGTCAGGGCTGCGTGGGCCCTCTGGTACCTGACCAACTTAAACATGCCTGAAATAAAACGGAAGGAACTCTTTTCCTACGCAGAGATAGGTTGCATTCCCAGCCTAAATGTGGATGATCTATTCCACCTCAACCCCAACACAGACATCTGGAATGTGACACCCCCCGTCCGACACCCAGGAACAGACATTAACATCGATCTCAATCATAGTAGTGACAATCCTGGCCCTTACCACGCAATTTACACAGACAGCTCCAAAATGACCGAGGGTGTGGGGGCAGCCTTCGTTCACTTTCACAACACCAAACAGGCCATTATTCATAAGTGCATTTTTAAGCTTGCAAACTTTTGCACTATCACGCAGGCAGAGCTACTGGCCATCCTGAAGGCAATCCGCTACATCAATACCACTGCTGGCTTAAATAAATCCAATGTCTTCATATACTCAGATAGCAAAACTGCACTCCAATGCATAGGAAACGGTACCAACCATGGCAAACTCAGCAAGCAAATTATAGAAGAAATGAGAAAAAATCAAGGCTCTATCACCCTCCGTTGAATGCGTGCCCACATGGGCACCATAGGCAACGAGGAAGCTGACAGAAGCGCCAAGCAGGCAGCCACCAGTACCATGGAACCGTGTTTCCACGACTTCCCCATGAAGGAATCCAAACATCTGATCTCTCGCACGTCGACCCTGCTTTGGCAGCGCAGTTGGAAAGAAGACCCAACAAGCTGTGCTACTTTCAAGCTGATTCCGAACATTCTGCTTCGTCAAAAGTACAAACACATTAAAATTAACCACATCACCAGCCAGCTGCTCACAGGGCATGGTAACTTTTTGGTGTATCTCCACCGCTTTCACCACAGTGACTCGGCAATTTGCAACTGTGATAACAACTCCAATCAAGACAATTTCCACCTGATCTTTGACTGCAAAACTTTCGACCAGCAAAGAATGCAGCTACTCCACACAGTGCTCGCAGAGGGACACAACTGGCCATGTCAACCGGACACACTTGTCAGCAATAGTAAGATCTTCAAGGAACTGTATAACTTCGTAGTAAGCATCGGGGTCCTCGATGTTAGAAGCAGCAGCTGCTAAATCGCCGTAAGCCACGTTTGGCGTTCTGTCGGGCCTTGTTGTGGATTATTTGTATATTTTGTTTTTATTTGTAAGGTTTTTTATGATGTACTCTCTACTTAGTGTAGTCAGCAACTCTGGTGCCCGTAGCACAAGCTATTTTGTCGCGGCAAGCCACTTATTATATATTGTCGGGATACCGTATGTACTTAGTTCGTATTTTAGCCCTAAGTTTGTTCATTTTGTTTTCAGCCTGGTGGCTTCAGCGCCTTTGATGCCCGCGGCATCAACCACTTTGTCGCGGCAGGCGCCTCTTGGCTTTTGTCAGGCTTTTCTCTCGTGTTCTGTATGTTACTGTACTTTTCGCATTTGTTGTAACACCGGGCTACGTCTGCTTGCAAGCCGCCAATAGTTGTCGCGTGTTCTGCACGTGCGCTGTTTTGTCTGTACATTCTATTTTCGGCTTGTTCAGTATGTATTTGTTTTTTATTTAATAAAGTACCGATGCAGTCGCCCATGAGACTTCCCTTTCATCCCCTATCCTATATCACTTTCTTTTCTCCTTCACCTCTTCTCTCAAATCCTTTACTATCCACCCTCTTTCACACCCGGGCAATACCTACGAGTAGTCCCGGGTCTTCACCCGCTGTTGGTAGAATGTCTATAGGAAAGGATAGCAACCAGATCGTTCGTTGGGGAAGGTTGTGCTAATCTGTGCTCTTGCTTTTTTGGTTGAATCAGCCAGAAATAGTGGATTGACGCAGTCACCGGGTACATCGCTGAACAGGAAGCAAGCTTACAATCAGTTTGACATATCATAGGAGTCGATAGGTTAATAGGGGGAGGAGCTAGGGGGGTTTAAAGTTCAGGTTTTCCGGTAGGTCATAGCAAGTGGAGAAATTAATTTAGGAGGGCAGGCACTGGGGGTTATGTCAGGGATATAATTATCTATTAGGGGTGTAAATTGGGTAAAAATAGGTCTGTTAATTACGTTGTTACGAAGGGTGAAAGTTCTCCATATTAATGCTATGAGGAAATTTTCTAAATTTTCAAATCCAACAATTTTTTCAAACGGCCGTTCCCGCGCTTTTTAACGGTCGCTAACGGCTTTTATCTGATTCCAACGGTTTTCCAACGTCTTCTTTAACTCAAATTAAATAGCAGTTGTTTAAATTTTATAGTAGGGATCTTGTTTATTTTAATTGTTTACTTTAATGTTTTAAAGTATTTTTAAGTTATTTCGACTTATCTTTCAAATTTATTAGAAGTACGGATATTTAATCAATTCTTTGTAATATTATAAGATATAGTGATCTATAAATTATTGTATTATTATGCTATTTCATATTTATTTATAATTAATTTATATATTTATTTTGGGAGTTGTTGGATTCATCTGGAGCTATTGATTATTATGGGATGTCAGTACATCTCACAGATTAAATTGTTATTTTAATTCACGTACCCTTATCATGGAGGACACAGACTCCATAAGTGATACCACTGTAAAAGTCGCCTTTGGCGGCCTGAGTCGAAGAAACCGCCCGACTGAGATAATTGCTCCCACCTGGAGCCGGGGCCATAAACGGCCGGAAAAATCAAAGGTGTAGCGTCTCCACTTAAGGGTCAATGTGTTGGCCACGTGCCAACCAGCTTGGGAAAATAAATGTAAATAAAGCACAAACGCAAATGTAAGCTACGTCAGCGGGAAATAGGGCGGACGTCTTTGAAGGCTCTAAGAAAGGGAAGAAACTGATTGGTCGCAGGAGGTAGTAGCAGAATCCCTTAAATTGGAAGGATGGCAGAAAAACAAGGAGAAAGGGCGAGCGACCGGATACGTGGTGGTCTCTAACACTAAGTAGGCCTTTGAGGCGTATAGAGAGAGTGTTCTCCTCTTGGAAAGTCCTCTGAAAAAAAAGGTTAGTGTAGAGACAGACGACCACGCGGTTAAGCCATCTCCGGAAAGGTGACTCGTGTTCCCCGGCCAGACAAGTCGACGTGCAGCATCACAGCTTCGGTACATTAGCGTACCTAATGTTATTGCATAGTGTACATCTTTGTAAATAAACTGTATATAACCACTTATTGAGTGTGGAGGTGTGACTTTCCACAGACCATCTAACAGACAATCTCGAGGCGTAAAGAACAACTCGGGACGGAACATTTGTAAGAATCACGTGACGAGTAATAAGGACCTTCACTGGCGCAGTCGACAGGATATTCTTGCAAATCTTCAAAAGATTTTCACAAGACGACAGGAAAGTACTGAGCCCACATTCGAGATTTGGATACTTACATAAAAAAGAGTAGCCGGAAATCAAGGCGGAACAGAACTCAACATTGGTAAGTTGTTCTTGATTATTTGTATTCAGAATGCCGGGACGCAAAAGGACTCAAGGGTCAAAAAGAAGGATGCCATGTTCTGAAAATCAGGGAGGTCAAGCTGATCTTAGTCAATCCCAGGAAATGGATACAGAGCCAGAAAGGGAAATTTTGGACTCCGAGGTCAAGGTTACGGACAACCGGAATAAAATAGAAGGGCGTGAGTCTGACGAGTTAGAGAAATTAAGCTTGCAGATTAGACTAGCCGAGATAGAAACTAAAAACAAAGAGATAGGAACTAAAAACAAAGAGATAGAAACTAAAAACAAAGAAATAAAAGTTAAAAACAGGGAAATTGAAAGGGACATTAGAAAAAGCGAAATCGAAATGGAAATTAAAAAAAGCAAAATAGAATTAGAGAGAGATCGTCTACGGAGTGATTCTAGGACTAGTAGTAACTCTGAGCTGGGAGATAACTTGGATAGTCTAGCTAGAAAAATCAGATGAACTTTACCTAAAATGCCAGACAAAAAGGCGGAAGTGCCATTGTGGTTTCAAGCCGTAGAGGTAGTTTTACAAACGTACGATGTACCAGAAGAACTCCAGGGGCAGCTAGTTTTAACGGTGCTATCCGAGAAATGTAAGACAGCGTTGAATAGGCTTACGGCAGTCGAGATTAGGGATTACCAAACTTTAAAACAGTTCATATTAGACGAACTAAGACTGTCTGCTGCTGAGTACCTCAAAGAGTTCACTTCCGCTGAAAAGGGAAGCAAAGAAACGTGGCCCCAATTTGCAGCTAGAATGGAGGATCTATATCGGTATTATCTGAATAGTAGAAGCGTAGATTGTTTTGAGCAGCTAACAAAACTAGTGGTCTCGGATCATCTTAAGACTAAGTTAGTTGCAGATACTAAGCGTTACGTTTTGTTGCAAGAAGGTAAAGGCTGGTTCCAACCGGAAGAGTTAGCCAGATACGCAGATAAGCATGCGGAGGCTGTGAAAAAGGGTGACTTTAGAATTATATCTGAATTCGAAAGGGATAGAACAGTCACTAGAACTGGAGGCATGAGCGCGAACAATGGAGGATCAAGAATGAGATGCTATGTCTGTGACCAAATGGGTCATCTCAGAAGGGATTGTCCTCGGAGACATATTAAAGAGGAAGGACCGAAGTCTAAAGCAACGCAAGCGGTTAAAATAGACGAAACGGTAGAATCGGACGAGCAGCTAGTAGCTAGGGTAAAGGTGAACAGGGAAACGATCAGCGGAAACGTACCCGTTAGTGTAAACAAAAATCTCCTGCTCGCTTGTAAAGGTAATAAATTTTCTGCAATAGTGGACACGGGGGTAGATATGACGGTTATTAGGAAGTCTGTAGTGCCTGTTTACGTGTCGCGGGTAGCGAGAAAGGTTAAGTTAATCAGCGCATTTGGGCAGCAGGTATCAGCAGTGTTAGCGACAATACCTGTAAGACTAGAAGGGAGGTCAAGTAAAAAGAAAAATGATTACGCTCCAGCCTTGATAACTTGCGCATTAACTGACGAACTTAGCTGCGGTACAGATGCATTACTTTCGGCAGCCAATTATTGCGTTTTGAGGAGAGTCGAGCGGACGAAAACGAATAGGCAACGGAAACCAGTCGCGAAGGTTACGGTTGCGAAAGAAAGCAGGGAAAATAGGACGAGCCCCACGACAAATAAAAAGAGCGATGCTAGAAAATATTGTAAGGCAGGTCATAGTCGGCAGGCAAGCGTTCCCCTTCGGCGAGTTGACCGCACGCCTCTTAAGGAACAATCGGTCCCTAGGGCATTGGTAGCGCGGGATAATAAGGCAAAAACCGCGCACAGAAGAGGGAAAAATCGTAATGAGATCAACGTACTATCCAGACGGGAAATCAGGAGCAATCCGGAACCCCCAGATCGTACAGATAAGGCAGTAATTTCGGTATTAAGTCCTTCGGATAGATGTAATCAGTATCTACCAGGCGATTCTGAATGCAATGTGACGAGACAATTTGCCGAAGATTGTATTGACTGTGTAAAATATCTTTTTTTTCTGTAAAATATTAGATGCTGTATATTGTTAGTATAGTTTATTATCTGTAATAACTTGATCCTTGTAATAAGAAAGGAGGAAGTGTAGTGTAACAAAACAATTTGTACGGTAAAGATTGCTGTTTGTCGTGGTAGTATTGTTTAAGTCAAACCGGCTTTTGTTGAAGCGCAGTTTGAACCTTGTCGGTGGGAGGTGTAAAGGTCGCCTTTGGCGACCTGAGTCGAAAAAACCGCCCGACTGAGATAATTGCTCCCACCTGGAGCCGGGGCCATAAACGGCCGGAAAGATCAAAGGTGTAGCGTCTCCACTTAAGGGTCAATGTGTTGGCCACGTGCCGGCCAGCTTGGGAAAATAAATGTAAATAAAGCACGGACGCAAATGTAAGCTACGTCGGCGGGAAATAGGGCGGACGTCTTTGAAGGCTCTAAGAAAGGGAAGGAACTGATTGGTCGCAGGAGGTAGTAGCAGAATCCCTTAAATTGGAAGGGTGGCAGAAAAACGAGGAGAAAGGGCGAGAGACCGGATACGTGGTGGTCTCTAACACTAGGTAGGCCTTTGAGGCGTATAGAGAGAGTGTTCTCCTCTTGGAAAGTCCTCTGAGAAAAAGGTTGGTGTAGAGACGGACGACCACGCGGTTAAGCCATCTCCGGAAAAGTGACTCGTGTTCCCCGGCCAGACAAGTCGACGTGCGGCATCACAGCTTCGGTACATAAGCGTACGTAATGTTATTGCATAGTGTACATCTTTGTAAATATTTGTAAATAAACTGTATATAACTAATTATTGAGTGTGGAGGTGTGACTTTCCACGGACCATCTAACGGACAATCTCGAGGCGTAAAGAACAACTCGGGACGGAACCTTTGTAAAGATCACGTGACGAATAATAAGGAC
>NW_027121886.1:0-1502 GCF_030686945.1 Centruroides vittatus | reverse complement strand
CAGTTTTTTTTCGTTTTTGCGGGAAATCGAACATATTTTCAGAGTTATCTAAAAATTCTGTAATTAGTCTGGAAACAGAGAAAACCCAATTCTTGCATTCTGTGAAAACAAGTAAGGTTGACTATAACGTAATAATCTTAATATTCGCTAAACCGGTTAGGAGTTTAAAGTTGAAATTTGGTACACAGTTAGGGTACCAGATTTAAGTACCAAAGTGTTAAGTAACAATGGAGAACGAGAGAAAGCGATGTGCAAGATTTACGGGCGCTTGAAAAAAAAAGAAAAAAGAAAGAGAGTAATACGTTGGAACATATTCGATTTTCAAATTTAAACAGATTAGTTCGGTTTCTCTCGACCTTTCTTCTTTATGATATTCGATGAAAATCGAAGGATATAATCAGAACACGCCCCTGTCTAGTTTTGCTCTTGTAACAACGTTATGGACAGAGCAAAGGAGATTAACAGAATTCTACAGGTAGCCGAAACCTTAGGATACAGGAAAAGCGCAATAACAGGAATGGTTAAAAGGTACGAGAAGAACGTAGCAAGAGGCTCTAAACAAGGTCCCGCTAAGATCACTAAATTCACTTATAACAGATATGCCAAAGGCATTATGAAAGAAATTGCGAACCGCAATGAGACATCAATAATTCTGAAAAGAGCCCCGAACCTTTATAAGATTTTAAGGAATGACAAGGATAGCATTAAGAAGGAAGAAAAAGCAGGCGTGTATAGGATACCATACGAGAACGCACTGCTAGGAATTAAGAAAGATTATATCGGCGTTACGACAAGGAGTTTGAGTGTAAGACTCAAGGAGCACAAGTATAACATCAGAAAAAGCTCCAACGCCACGGTACTATCCCAAATGGCTCAGACCGAAAGCTCGATAGTTAAATGGGATGAAGCGGACATTATAAAACCCGTGAGCTCCCCAACGTTGGCAAGGACCGCTGAGAAGATAGAGATTTACAAGAGCAAACTAGAAGGGGCGTGTATAAATGCGAGGGACGCTGAGGGCCTTCCATCGGCCTGGAAGTATATGGTTAAAAACTCTGCAAGGAACTCTTAATTTACATGTTTATCTTATGGTTCTGCATTAGTTTTAGTTGATGCTTGTATTTAGAAGTTTTTCTGAGTTTATTTTTTAATTTTTATTTTGTTTTTTATTTTGTTTTTTAATTTTATACAATATTAGTTTATTATGTATCATCTTTTAATCCGTTGTTAATTTTTTAAATTTAAATATTTGTATTCGTTCTTCTGGAACGGAACTGTCTTCGATTTATTTAGCCTGATGATGGCCTATGGAATAGGTCGAAAACGTTTGTTTTAAATTAAACTTTCTCGGCAAGATAAGGTGTTAGATTTTCTTTATATAATTTTTTTGCTGAGCACGTTCTATTTAATGTAAATTTTATGGAAAATTTTTTGATTTATTTAAATTACGTAGCGAATCGCAATATTGATACTCGTTGTCCGGACTATATTGACAAGTAACT
>NW_027121885.1:0-17843 GCF_030686945.1 Centruroides vittatus | reverse complement strand
CTAGCAGACCCGGCCACGCGTTGTTGTGGCTCAAAATGTATATATTATAAATGTATAACACTTCCCCCGTGGGGAGAATTTCAAAAAATTCCTTTTTAGTGTACATTCTCTTGACGTACCCTATTAAAATGGAATCAAACACACATCTAAAACAGTATAATAAAAGTCAAGTTCTTCACAGTAAGCCTTAATCCTGTCCCTCTTTCCCGCAAGGGGATATCAAAAAATCCCTTTTTAGTGTATATTCTGTTGATGTAACCTATTAAAACGCAAAAAACCGCATGTAAAATAGTATAATAGAAGCCGTGTTCTTTACGGTAAACCTCAATCCTGTCCATCTCCCCCCAGTAGGGGGAATTTAGACATGTATATTATATAAAAACACGTGCGTATTTGAATGTAACATTTTGTCAAAATTTCAAAGGAATCGGTAGGAACAAACAAACATTATATTTTATTTATATAGATGGACTAAAGCAGATCATTTTTCTATCTATTCTCAGAGAAAAGCAAACTTAGTTCGTCAGAGTTAGCCCCATCTGATGGACATAAAAGCCTTAATCCATATATAAAGATATTTTTGGAAGGGGGGAAATGGTGGTCTTCACATATGCCAGAAACCTTCGCAGGAGTGTATTAAACAATTTCCCAAAGTTTTATGGCAATCGGATAAATGGTGTGGTAATGTATGAAGGACAGACAACAGACATACATTTGTTTTTATATATATATATATATAGATTATTAAATTTAATATGAGATAGAAACATAATTAATTTGACAAGAGGTAGCAGTTAATTTCTAATATTTAATTATAGCCTTTGCATAGCGCAAGAATTTGGTGTGTTTATTGAACAAATTATCTGATTTTTTTGGTTTTCTGCAAATCAAATTCTCATTTCAGGTTGGTTCATTCCATGCTAGAAGAAAAGATGATGATTCATGGTCCTTAACAATGTTTATTATATAATTTTCTTTGAATAAATATTATACATAAAATATTTGAGTATATTTTTCAGCGTGGAATGCATTATAGTATTTTACATTAATTTCTATGGGAAAAATTGTTTTGCTTAACGAGTGTTTCGCATTACGAGTAAGACTCTGGAACAAATTTTGCTCGTTAAGCGAGGTTCCACTGTACACACAAACACACACACACACACACGTACTCATCAAAAGGATTAGTTAATGCATGCAGGCTTGAGATACATCACACTGAAAGGAATTGTCTCTAATTTTGAGAAAAATCTTATTGACAAATTTTGTTGTTTTCTTAAATGAAAACAAAAATAAAACAACAACAAGGGAGAAAATATGAATATTACAGTATACATTAATATGACAGTAATATATCAAACAGTATACATTTAATGCTCAAAATGTTTTAAATACAGTATATCTTAAATACCAATATTTGTGAGTATTCTGAAGTGCTCAAATAATTTTCAAATACTTTGAAAATTATTTGTGCTTTTTACTGAATCACTGAATAGCTTTTTCAAGGGCAAGTAGCATAGAAAAATTACAAAATTAGCTAATTTTTATATTGCTACTAAATTTAACTATAAATTATTTACTTATGTTCTAACTTGTAATACTACAAACACATTTTCTGCCAAAAAAAACATCACTCCTAAATATTAGGGCTTCTAAGTGTGTTAATTTGTGTTTTAAAAATGGCTGCCTTCACATAATAATATTCAAGATTGATATTAAAATCCAATATCAATATTTAACAAATTGTTAACTTATAAATCTTAAACAAACTAGGTATATCAAAAGTTAACTTGATGCACAATTTCTACACTGAAAGATCTTTGCTTCTATGCTTTTGCTTTTATTAGATTTATTAACCCCCATAAAACCATTACCCTGCTCCAGCATTTTTGTTTATAACTACATCCTTCAAAAATATAGGATGTTAGTAGTAGTAGTAGTTAGTAGTAGAAATGTTTAAAGTGCTGTGATATTAAAAACATTAGTTTTGTTGTGAAAGCAAGGTTTCATTTAAACAAACTAGATTGAAAATTATCCAAAGACTGATTAGTTGATATCTCATGGTTAACCTGTGCACTACCAATGTTGTCACCCCCTTTGCTCCAATCCCACACACCAATGGAGATGTGCCTTAAAGCATATAAAAAGGATATGTTCCTGAACTCAGCAATAATCACCTAGCACATGTCTTCAAGACTGTTCATAAGATGTTGCATAAATGTTGTTCTTAAAATATTCCCACAGAAAATAATTGAGAGGTGTAAAATCAGGTGACTGCTCCATCTTCCAGGAAATGTGTCATTTAACCATAATGCACAATTGTGGCTATTGAGGAAGGCCCTATCTTGTTGCCATCATTTTCTTGTAGAATCTCTAAATAGTATCCTTAATTTAAGTTGAGATAAGTTTGACCATTTACCAATCATCTAAAAAGAACAGGTCCACGAGATCACTCATTACCATCCCACATCATTATTGCTGAATATGACCACAAAAGGCTTTGGATTGTCAGTAGCCCAATTTATGGAACTGTGCCTATTTACACTTTCAAACAAATGAAATTTACTCCATCAATACAGATGACATGGTTTCTCAAATCTGGACTGTCTTGAAGCTTTTTGATACATTTTTTTGGCAAACTGCAAGCACGTCTGATAGGTGAATCTGATTCATTCTCATGGAGAGAGTGAATTAGCTTAGAGGGGTATAAATAATGCTTTATTTCATGCTAGATATGTGGATGCTTCAGAATATTCAGTTTAGCAAACAGGTTTCTGGTTGACTGACTTTTGTGGGAACTCTCCAATTAAGGGAAGACAGGCTTTGTTGGCTTTATTACATATAGAGACAGGCCTACCTAAATGTGGAAGTTGCATGTTTCCCATTGTATTGAAATGCTTTTTTTGTCTAGGATAATGTCTTGAATTTTGGTACTGGATTCCCAAATTCAGCTTTAAGATTTCTCTGAACCTCAAGCAATTTTAGTTTCTGAATAAAGTCAGATGCAATAAACCCTTCCTGTCACCATTCTGATCAAGTGGTTTTGGAGGAAAAATATTGATGAGGGAATGTCACTACTTATGTCAAATTTTTCTTGGCACTTCTAAGCTAACATACCTTGTATTTCAAATAAAAATACCAAAACAGTCCCAAAATATTTGAAGTAGGAATTAAAATACTTTTATTTAAAGTACTGCCCAGTTCTACCAATAGATTTCTAAAAGAGTTTGAATAATCTTTTGCAAAATCAACAATTTGAACATGAAGGAGCTATTGAAAAGCATCTTATCAGGAATCATTTCATGAAAGAACACTAATTTTTATGCAAAGACAAATGATTTAGTTACTTGTTGGAAAGCATGTATAAAAAAGTCAATGTAATCATTTTATTTAAATCAAAATTATTACAAGTATTTTTTGTTTGGAATTTTTAGTTCAAAATAGCAATTTCATATGCACCAACTCAACTCTATATAATAATATTTTTTCAAAATGCTTACCATTTGGATGAAACATTTTTGACACAAATCTAACAGTTGCTGGTTTATTAGGATATTCTTCTGTAAATTCTAAAGTTAACTTAAAAGTACCATCTTCAAATGGAGTATCATGTGGCCTAAAAGAAAATGCATTAATTAATTAAAAATAATATATAAACGATCAAATCATTTACATTAATGAATCTTATTTTTCTTTATTGTATTCATTTATAGAAAATATTCGTATTAAAAATACAATATCCTCAGTAATGGAGTTGTTTGATTTAATGACCATTAAGTTAAACTACTGAGGAGAATATTTAAAAAGTAAATTAATATACACAGATGAAATGGGCAAGAAAGATTTGTAATGAAGTTGGATTAATATAGATCATAAATAATAGATAAGGGTTTTTTTTTTAAGTATTTTAATATATTTTTAAAATTTTTCAGAATTCAAACATAAAATGGTAATACTAAATGCCATTCACTTTCCTGAAACGTACATTTCAGAAAATATTTACGATGTGATTCTGGAATAAGTGGAACATTGAAAAATATGTCTTTTTGTAATTCCATAATATGTTAGCACAATGACTGACTTAAATGTAGAGAATATAAAGGTGTACTACACACACAGTACAACAGTGGTTTCCAACCTGTGGGGGGCACGAGACTGTTGCAAGGAGGCATGCAGCTGTTTCCAAAATATCATTTTCAAATACAAACCAAAAAAGTCGAATAGGTGTCAAAAAATGAATCAGCAAAATAGGTATATGTAATCCACAATCCTCGCCGCGAATTTTTCGGGTACAAATGCTAAAACTGGTTTTTCTACAGTAGCTGTCTTAAAAACAAAGTATCGATCTCGCTTAGTGATTGAAAAGGAACTGAAAACCGCGATTTCTTCAATGATACCATGGTTTGAGAAAATTTGTGCCGAAAAACAAGCTCAACCGTCGCATTAAATTTTTATAATGTTGTATTAATTATATATTCTTTTTTTTGTATTTTTGTAAAATTTGTTTTTATTACATTTAAAATTATTATTTCTTATAATAAATAATTATTTTTTTATGTATATTTTTACATAATATTGTATATTATTTTGTAGCCCATTAAATAAATTATAATATCAGTTGAGTATTTATGAAATTAGATTGTTAAAAAAATTAAGGGGGCGCAACAATTTTTTTAAAGGGGGGCACAGGTACAAAAAGGTTGGAAACCACTGCAGTACAATTTTCCATCTTTGATGCCATTTTTTCAAAAATGTGTGAAAATCTATAATTAATGTGGGGAAAGCTAGAGAGAGGTTATAACATTTTTTGCATGTTATAACAAATTCTTATCTTTGGAGATTCATGGAAGACATGCCACTATCTCCAGAACAGTGCAAAGAGTCTTAGCTGCCAACAAAATGTTACATTTCACAAAATTGAAAACTATCCTCCTTTAACTTTTCATAATAAAAAGTATATGATTGGTCATATACTTTGTAAGGTCAAGAACCACTGTTGTAGAGTGTTGGTCTTATGTTGTAACTATATAGGGTTAACTGTATTTTTTGAATTATCTGTCTAGGAAGCAAGATGATATGCCAAAAAACATCTCTATCAACCTTCATTACCAATTAGAATCTGCAAAAACAACAAGAATATATACACAACACAATTATGGCAAAACAATGGATTACCAGACAGTAGAATATTACTGCATATGAACTTACAGATATAAATGTTCTGATTAGTTATGTGAATATAAACAAAATCTCTCTTAGCGGATTATGAATATTCACAATATACCAAGAGAACTAGTCAAAACTGGCAACAGAGAAGTTACATTTTCTAATATATATATTTATAGTAAAAATAGCATTTTATGTGTAACTTATAAAATAGTGCTTTATACAGAAATGATAAGCTGGGTATATAATGCTAAAGAAATAGTTAATTATTGTATAAAGTTTTAATATACTTACCCAAATATAACAGCATTCCACATCATAATATTGTTATCTGTTGGTGCTCCACTAACCCCAGCAGGAGGGTCTTCTTGTAATCTATTTAAAATAATCGAAGTTCTTTAAAATGTCTATCATCAACTCAATATTTAAACAAATTAAACAAATGCTATATTCTTATTGCCAAACTGTAAATTAGCTAAACAAAAATAAAAGATTTTTTTTAGTAATAATTGGTTAAATATTACCTTACAAGTCTTTAAAAATAATATATTCCTCATCACTAATATTAACAAATATATTCTTCAATACTGACTATTTTCTCATCATTTTACATCAGAATGATTAACAGCAAGCATATTAACATACCAATTTGGACAAGCCAGTGAGCTAGAGCCACTTACATTTTAATCTTGAACAGATTAAGATGATTGTAAAAATAAATTATTAAAAGCAATGGAGTCAGAATTTTTCAATCTTATGTAATTGTACTATCAAAGAGTACACAAATTGGGTAATGAAAATTTGTCATTGTTGGCTTTTTAAATTATATTTGTACTAGCAGGTAGGCCCAGTGTTGCTCGGGCAAAAGTAACAATAGCGAAGATTAAGATTTTTACATTATAGTCACAAAAGAAAAGGAGTAATTTCATCAACAAACTAAGTATTTCTAAAGAAAGGTCAAATTTGAAAATCGAATGTTCCAATATTGTTTGATTTTCACGAAGTGTTCTGATTATATCGTTCGATTTTCATCGAATGTTCTAAAGAAAAAAGGTAGAGAAAAACTGAACTAATCTGTTTAAATTTGAAAATCGAATGTTCCAATATTGTTTGATTTTCACGAAGTGTTCTGATTATATCGTTCGATTTTCATCGAATGTTCTAAAGAAAAAAGGTAGAGAAAAACCGAACTAATCTGTTTAAATTTGAAAATCGAATGTGTTCTAACATATTACCCTTTTTCATTTTTCTCTTTTTTCCAGAGCCCGTAAATCTTGCACATCGCTTTCTCTTGTTCTCCATTGTTACTTAACACTTTGGTACTTAAGTTTGGTACCCTAACTGTATACTAAATTTCAGCTTTCAACTCTTAACAGTTTTAGCGAAAATTAAGATTACATTACAGTCAACCTTACCCGTTTTCACAGAATGCAAGAATTGGGTCCCCCATTTCCAGACTAATTAGAGAATTTTTAGATGGGTCTAAAAATGTGTTCGATTTCCCGCAAAAACAAAAAAAAACTGCATCTGCATCATGCACGTCGATTTCTCTTAACAATTCCATTGTTACTTGACACTTCCATTGTTAATTGAAATCCTTAATCCTGTCTCTCCCCCCGTGGAGAGGTATTTCAAAAAATCCCTTCTTAGTTTGCATTCTTGTGACGTATCCTAACTGTGTAGCAAATTTCAACTTTCAACTCCTAACAGTTTGGACTCTGCACTGATTATTATTATTATTATTATTAACTCGTCTTGATTATATATATAGATTTGTAAGCCCTACTGAGGAGGCCAGAAAACTGACAAAATGCATTTAGGAATAAATATCATGTAATAAAAAACAGTATTTTTTTCTCTATGAAAGACTTGTTTGATTTTTTAACCTTTAAAAAATTCTATTTCATTTTTAACAAATGGTTTAGAGTTAAATAAATTTTTAGTTCTCTATAGGTCAGAAAAGAAAAAATTTAAATTTTCATGTACTCTTTGATGGTACAATTACATAAGAGATTAAGAAGAATAAGGTTACAGCATTGAACTAAAATTTATTTGATTTTGTTATAAATGCTTAAATAATAAAAATGTATCTATTTTCAAAATTTCTCAACAAAAAATTAGTGAGCCACCAGTTTTAACCCATACAATTTTTTCATAAAATAGATAAACCAACATAAAATTTCATAAGTCATATCCCACTTTATGATGGTGTACTAGCAATTTAGTAGTTATCAAACTTTGAATTTTGATCTGTTACTGGGCTAATGATATGCTGTATGATATTTTACACTGGTGCCAGGTATGGCACAGCATCCATTCAGCCTAGGGTTGTGACCTGCACCTCACTGACCTGGAAATGGTTATTGAGGCCTAAATATTTCAAATCATCCACCTCACTGGGTTTGAACCGTTCTCTCTGAATTTTGAAGGTATGGCTGGGTTTAATAATTACTGTATTTACTCACATATAAGACGAGGTTTTTATTCATTTATCACAGCTTCAAATTCCTAGGTTGTCCTATAGGCACAAGCAAAAGATTCTTTGTGTTTTTGAAAATAAAATTTTTGTGAACTGTGTATTTGCACTTTATTCTGGATGCTTACCCTCTTGTATTTAAAAACAGATGAATTTTATCTGGATCGTTTGAATCGTTCTTGTATATTGTCAGGAGTAAAGATGAATAGCAATAGGAAAAGCAAAGCTTTTGAATTGAATTCCAGATTGAAATTCCAATTTCAAAATCAAACGGGAGCACGATATAAGTTTTAATCTATTCCCATGTGAAAAATGATTATTCAGAAATCAGAATTTGGAAAAACTCATAAGTGTAATTGACGAAGAGTGAATGAGTGAATTCGACTGTTAAGAATTGGCAAAAAAAAAAAGGTTCCGCTTTATGTGAACAAATTATGTTGTCAATTTTACAAGATTTTTCCTTAAAGATTAAAATGCTAGTAATTTTTGCAGGACAATGTGTGCATTTACATGTGCATTTGATAATTTATTTGTGATTAAATGAAATAAAATTAGAATTGTATTAATAAATCTAATTTTCTTTATTTTGATCTTTAAAGTCACACCACATCCTATATGTGAAGTCGTCTTATATTCGAGTAAATACGGTATTTCTCTGGTTTTGTGAATTATTATGCAATTTAAAAATTTGAATTTTATATTAGAAATTTATACGGAACCTGTAGTAAAACATTTATTAATATCAGTTAAAATATTTACGATAAATGTTTATTTACTTATTCAGTGACAGTAGTTAGTTATTTAACATATAATATTCAACTTACAATGAATTCATCAGAATGTAATCTACTGTAAATGAAGGAAATCTGTAATTTATTTTGAAAACTTTAAATAAATTTAAAGAAACATAAGTAACCAATTGTTTTCTCTTTAGTTATTATAATAATCATCTAATCTTTTAATCTGATTCTAAAAATTTGTATTATTTAATTAGATCTTAAATAAGCTCCTGTTTCAATTAATAATCTAACCATATTTAACATTGATTTTAATATTAAATAAAAGAGCTTAATACAATTAAATGTCAGCATACAACTTTAATACTAAACTAAAAAATAGAACATTTATAAACAAAGTTTTAATATTTTTTTAACAGAAAACATTTATTTTTATTATTATTTTACACCATACCATGACAATATTTTCATCTACAAAAAATAAGCTTGCAGGCACCAATAACTAAAAAACAGCTAAAAAACAAAAATGATTGACCTACATCTTAATTTATATTCTATCAATAAAAACAGGCTTAAATAAATATACTAAAAAATAATTTTTTTATATTAATTCAATTTATAAAATACAGTAAAACTTCCCTTTGTGACCAACCGTTCTTTCTGCCTACCTTGAATTTGTGACCAACAGAAATGTTTGGCAAAATTTTTCCATTGATTTAAAATGGGATATAGACTTCTATTTTGTAGCCATCTGTAATATGTAACCATATAGTTTTGGTCTCTTCCACCAACTCACCCTCTGATATGTGACTATTTGCACAAGATTGTGTGGAGTTACTTCACAAGCAATTTCCTTGTTGTATAGATCTGCTTTCTTTGTTCTGTTTCCAGGAATCTTATTATGATTATCACTAACCAATGAAATATAACTTGTCTTTAGTAATAAGAGAATTAGGGTGGTTGATGACTTCTTTTGGCAACTTGCATTTGTTGACAGAACTGTAAACAACCATAAATTCTTATAACTAACATTTTTGGCCTTACTCAAAAACCTTCATCAGATTACATTACTCTGAATATCAAAAATGTTCACAGAGCATTTACATAGACATTCCATTTCACTAACCAAGTGTCTAATATTTCAAAACTGATTGATTTGATAAATCAAACTATTAATAACATGAAAAAATGTTTGACAAAAGCAGTAAGTTTACCATTAATACAAACAGATTAATTGCTTAAAATAGTTTAATTTGCTATTAAAACTTATCTTAAATTTTGAATACACATCCTTCTTGTCTTTGCGATTTATTGAAAATTCTGTAATAATTTATATTGAAATAAAAGTTATAAATAGCACCCACTTTGATTTTTCCCTGAGTGATCACAAATGGAAAGTTTTACTGTATACATACATTTAGAACTAAAAATAGTGTTTGTTTATAGATTACAGCAGAAATAAACATAATGTATTAAATTGATATTTTGCCTTGTTTCAACTATTACATTCTGTAAGGAGCATTGCTATTACTATAATTACTTTACAAGCAATTATTTATTGTGACATCGTCACAATGCCAGGCTGCAATTTTTAATTTATTTAATTTAAAATATATGCTCTCCACCTCAAATTAGTGGCTTGGCTCTGTATATCATACTTGTCCTTTAACAATACAGTTGCGCCAGTCATCTATTAACTGCTTTCAGGGAGAACTTTTTGAATTGAAATAGCATGACTTCCAGCTTGCATTGGAAGTTTGTATACAGTTAAGCAGAGCCTCCTGTCCCTAAGGTTTCCGTATCTGGTCTCAGATTTCTATCTAACTCTGTTGTTGAGATAAGGAAAAACAGATGGATGGACGACAGTGGGAATTTATAGGTCTACATTTTTTTCAAATTGCAGACCAATGAATAATACTGTGTGAAAAATATATCATATTACACCTTATTTTTCATTGTAACAGTACTGGAGTTGATTTTTCATCTCCTACTATTAATAAAAATTTCCAAAATTTTCTTATTAACTAATTTAGACACAGTCAAGCAGATTTCTGCATGTGATGAAGTGAGAATTAGAGGGTTCTATCTAACTTGGAAATAATTTTACAACAGAAGAATTTGAAATTGAAAGTTTTGCCAACTTTTGCAGATTAGAACCAAACTGTCAACCAAAAACTTGCCTCTACTCCTCTAATGCTCATAAAATGACAAAACTTAAGATCTGCCGCAAACTACAGCTTTGCGAGAGCAAAACTCTACCAAATGTGTGTTAGCGTTAGTTTGCAGCAGCTCTAACAGAAAGATGATTGTCCAAATAACAGATTAAAGTAAAAAAAACAAAAAGTGAAAGAGAATTTAGATAGACATATTGTGAGTGAGAACCAAAAGGATTCTATTTATTTATAATGTATTCATTAATACTGAAGACAGACTAATTTATTGTTGAAATTGGCAGCATTTCTAAATCAATTTTCACTAACCAAGTAATACAAAAAGAGAAAAAAAAATCAAGTTTTAATTTTGAGCTATACTTTTATACTTAAATTTTTAAAAATAACTCAAAATATTTGATAATTTAATAATTGAATTACTATTTTGTCATAATAAAAATTTGTAATCTTATAAATGATTTCAGCAATTATGAATAAAAACCATAATTATTTTAAAATTAAAATTAATTTATTTTTAAAGTAGAATTTAGCACAAATGTAAATTTGTGTGTATTTCTTTACAAAAATAATAATCACCAATATTTTTAATCAACAGTCTTTTCAAACAATACCAGTAATAGTTTATGATTGAGAAATCATGAGAAATTTCTTAAAAGAAATATTCTTTGTTAATGGCTTAAAAATTTTTAACAACAGTTACTGAGACCATTAAATATTAAAAAACAATAGGAAAGGATTCATCAATATTGAAAATAAACTAAACTATTTTATCTATCTTAATATAATTTCAACAATAATTGTTATTACAAAAATGAATATGTATTTTATTTTATTTCATATTTGGTAATTATATTATCCACATGAAAATAAATTTATTCATCAGATATTGCTATATTACAACTTAAATTTGCAACTACAGTTAGAAATATAAAAAAAAAATGTGTCTTTCCAAACTTAATCTTTCAATTTGTTCTTTTTAATAAATTTTGATACAAGTATGTGTGTAATTTTTATTCTTATAATATAAATATAGCAGACTTTTCCAGTCTATTTAAACTTTAAATCCAATGAAAGTGGATTTGCAGGGACTGCACTGAAAAGCTTCATGCATAGTGTCAGCAGTTTCTTTATTCACACTTGTTCTTCCAGTTCTTTTCATGTCACTAACACCAGTCTCTAAACTTATATACCCAACCTTTAATTCTTTTTGTATATGCTGGTTCTTATCCATACTCTTTTCTGAAGTTTTGCTGAATTGGTGATTTTGTCTCATGAAACCACAGAACATGTTCAGCTCTCTCTTGTAACAAAGCCATTTTGATGATGGCATTGCAGTGCCACCTGGACCATTCAGTTTACATAACAGTCCAGTATGGGGAACCTCGAAAAATCAAACTAAATTATGCCTCAAATCACAGGTTTCTAAATATAGCAGTTTTCACATAGTGTTTGTAATCAGGGAAAGACTACAACCACTTTGTATGTTTAAAATATTCATATGAATTAAACAAATAATTCTGCTACAAAAATAAGATATTTTTGCATTTAAATATTCTTAACACATCAAATACTGTATTAAAAGTTTGACAATAGCATATGATAAAAAATGACTAACAACTTATAAACTTTGTGGTGAATAGTGGAAACAAGTACAATGATGTGATGAAATGAGAAAAGTGATTGACTTAAATTGGAAAAACAAAGCACCAAACACAGAAAAATGGAAAAAACTTAAGATCTTCATCCAGCTGTGGATCAACAACGTAATTCAACGCTTGTGGATGGTTTGTTGAACAAGCTGAAAATGTTTGCAAATAAAAAGCATTTCCTTGGCAAAAGTAAGGCATTGTATATGATTTTAAGTTACCACTAAGGGTGTGTTTTAGATCAACAATGGTTGATCATGATAACAACACACATACTAAAACTGGTCTTAATTTATTCAAATTTGTCTGCTTTATCTTAGGAAAACCTAACTATAAATCAGAAATATGCTATACTTAATTTTTTGCAAAAACAAAATTACATAAATACAGAAAAATCTCACTCATAAAACTGATATTTTTTCTTTAAAAAAATTAAGAGATGTACTTTTCTAATGCCACATAATGTTGAAAAGAGACAGAATGCATATCTTTCTCTGCATATCTTTTTGCATACTTGAATAAATGCACTGTTAAAACATATGACAATAAAAAAATATATATATAAAGCTAAAATTAATAAACTTAAAAGAATTTAATTATCAATCATCATCTCTTATTTTACATTTTTTAAGATCTCACTAATAACTTATAAAAAGTTTATACCATCAAATAATTTGTACTGTCATATTCAGATATTTAGCAAAACTTAGGAAAAATTACTTTTAGGTACTCTGTATATACACTCGAGTCCGCATAAATCAACACCCCAAGGGAAAGTGGAAATGTGTCGAGTTATCCAATATGATGACTAAAATAAAGTTGAAAAAAAAACCACAAAACTACAAATAGAAAAATACAGTAGTGCTTATACAGTACATGAAATGCATCTCTGACCATTCATCACTGGCACTAAAGTTGGTTTCTAATCCAAGTACCTCAACAATTTCCATTGCTTTTTGTTTCAGTATCACCCTGAAATGAGAAGATTTGATGAATGAATTTGCTTTAGCCAACATACCAGAGCATCTTCGACATCTTTGTATGGAGACTTTCTCTGGTGTTTGAGACAGCTGAAACAAAGACCCAAGAAAAAGTTTCTTAATTTCCTTTCTTTCTCAGAATTCCCGCCAATGTTGTTGGAAGGTTTTCTTGTTTTGCAAATTCACCTTGTAAAGTTTTATTACATTCAAATTCAAGTTTGTATTTTTTCTTCAGTATAAGTGTTGTTAGCTTTCGGATACTCATTTCTAACAGAAATGTGAAACGCTGCAAATAAAGCATGAATAAAAGGTAAGAAAATGCAAAGTCGGATTCTGCTGTGAGGTTAAGCTGTGTGGTCTGAACTCATTTTTTCAGGAGGAGTTGACTTATCAGACATCTAAACGAGTATGGGACAGAAAAAGTATGTCAATTTATTCTGTGGTGATGAGTTAAACATTGTTGAGTAAACCAGAGTTTTTTTTAACATTAATGCCTATGTAAGTCAGTTGGAACCACAGAAAACTGACTACTTAAGTGACAATGTCTAGTTATATTTATGACAATTCGTGTGGGTGGAATAGTCTTTAATGCATTTAAGAGAAGACAGACGTGTTTTTTCATCTATGGCCTGGAAGATTTCTAGTTCATTTTCGAGATACATGCCAGTACTTCTTTTGTTCTCTAGTATTCTTGATTTGTCTACCTTGGCTGCTTTAATAGAAACATCAAGCTTATAGCCCAATAATTTGGCAGTTTGTTTGTCTTTAATAATCAGTTTTATGAAGAAAAATTTCATACTTGCAGACTTCATACTCGTTTGTATCCTTGCCCAATTTGCACAACCTTGCAGTTATTGAAGCTACTGGGCATTAAAATTAAAAATTAAGACAGCATAAGCACAATTATTAATAGATATTACAGGTTCTGACAAGTAAAGAATTTTTAGAGTCCTGCCACAAATAAGCTACATATTGATTATTGACCATTTGTGACATGCCACAACAAGCAAAAATTTAAAAAACTAATAAGTAGGTTTAAAATTAATAAATACAAATGCATTCTGACAGTTTATGAGTTCATTATACTTTTTATTTGCAAAGTTTCCTCAACCTTAACACAAAATAAGAAAAAAGTGAATTTTTAAGAAATTTGCAGGATTTCCTGGGTTAAAAAAACAACTAGGATCCCGGGATC
The DNA here is from genome assembly GCF_030686945.1 of Centruroides vittatus. Lineage (NCBI taxonomy): Eukaryota > Metazoa > Arthropoda > Arachnida > Scorpiones > Buthidae > Centruroides > Centruroides vittatus. Next base: position 3,472 of record NW_027121885.1, on the reverse strand, counting down.
CCATTTGAGAAACCCTAATGGTTCTCCACCACAAAAATTAAATAAATAAATGCACTGTCTGCTGGTAAGACTTTGGAAACTCTCTTCTGGGACACTTCATTTGGATAACACCTATCACCCAGGATTTTTTGGAGAAAGGAGTCACAATTAATGCTCAGTATTACTACACATTGATAAAAGGTGCTGTACAAAATGCTACTAATAAAAACCCTAGAAAGTTATCCAGAAATGCCATTCTTCTCAATGACAATGCCTAGTTCCACATGACAACTCTAGCTGAAATGCACCAGGAAATTTTGTCCCATGTCCCTTATAGTCTGAACTTAGCCCTCCTGTGGTTACTATTTATTTGGGCCCTTTAAAGAGCATCTGGGAGGAAGGAAATTCAAGACAAATGAAACATTGCAGAAAGATGTCCTGCAGTGGCTATAATAAGCAGCCCAGTTCTTTCTATCAGCAAGCTCTACAATGATGACAATGGTGTCTGGATGCACACAGGAAATATTTTGAAGAATGACATAGTTACAGCAGTTGTTGGTGTATCGTTGCAAAGCATCCGGTTTCAGTATAGATGTTTATATGTATAAACTGACATAATTTGGTGCTTGTCGGATTTTTCATTTTTCTGTAGATGTAAGTCTTGGTCAACATTGAACAAATCTTATAAATTATAATATTAGTCTATTTCAAATCATATAATAAGAAAATTATATAAGACAATGTATTAATCTTCTATTTTAAAATAACTAAATAAATTTAAGTTAGAGATCAATGACATTTTATTTTTCTATGTTGTTTTTTTACATCGTTATTAAAAAAATAACTTAGTAATTTGGGCAATTACAGGATATTTTTGATTAAATAATTTCAGTGTAAATATTAATAATTCAAATTTTTGTATTGTAAGTATCTATAGTTAATAACAATTAATTAACAATTCCAAAATAAATACAAAAAATAATCAATTCTGTTTGATCTCTATATTTTTGGCTTGTCATAACTTGATAATTGCCAATACATAAAAAGCAGAGATGATAGATAATTTTACTAGCTAGTTAAGTAAAACTTGTGACAACTAGCTCTTGAATTTAAAAACAAACTTTTGTCAAATGATAAATTTTAATCTCTCATCTTTTTATTATTATAACAAATAATTTTACATAAAAATTTGTATTTTAAAAAAGTTATGTAAATATGAGAGTTTATTATGATTAAACTAATTTTGTACATTTGGATAATTTATTAATTATGATTTACACCAAGGCTATAGTGTATCATACAAGCAAGATTAATGAACTGTGTTTACAATTTATTGCTCCTACTTGATACCTGTACCAAATAGACCATGATATGTCTATTTAGAAAATAAATTTTAAGTGTTACGTTTAAGTTTATTTTAAGTCAATTACCTTGAGAGTTGATGTGATAGATTTCAATTTAATATAGGCAGTTCACCTATATTTTGAGTAATCTTTTTTTTTTTTAAGAGTTCAAGTAAATAGCTAATTTAAATAGTAATGTTAATAAATATTAAAATGCTTTTAATTACATATAATAATTGTGTTTATGTTCAAGTTAACATAATACATTTAAACTGCAAATTAACATTTCCTTGTATAAATACATTTTGGCAAACTACCTTTTCAGTTTCATACTTTTGATATCATATACTAAATTTCATATACAAGTAAACATTTTAAAGAGTAAGAATTTTCACACACAAGTTTTTTATAGTACAAATATGTTGTGTTTTATTTTAACAGTTAACAAGAGTTAAGTCAAAAATATTCTCCTGTGTAAATATATTAAAACCAATTTAAATAAATTGTACTATTAAAGTTATTATATTTGCTTACGTCCATATTCAGTAAAGAAAAAATAAAAAAGAAAAGACATCTGCAGTATTTATTTAGGGTAGTTATTTATATCAAATCGCATACACTGGTACAGAAAGACCTTCAAAATCAAAACAGTTACAGTATGTTTAAAAAATTGGCATATATTTTTACTAGTAGTACATAAAAAAAGTCACTATAACAACAATAAAAACTTAATTTCTAATAATTTCTTTTTTCTGAAAGAAATTTTTAAATCGAACGGTTTACACATTTCGAGAAATACTGATTATTATTATACACTTTTAAAGGGGGTATTCTGATCATCATACGAGAGGCAGTTGTTTCTTGCCTGGCAGCACTATCCTTACAAATAATAAAAAATTAACAAAGAAATGTGTATTTTTCTAAAAAATTATTCACGAGTGTTACAAGTATACATATAAACATGCTTATTTATTGAATTACATAGCATTTTCTATCATATATACAAATACTTTCCTACAATCAATATTAATATTTGGTTAATGCAACAAAATATGATTCTTTTGAATTTATATAAAATTTACAATTTTTGTTGTAAAGTTTTTAAACAAATAGAAATCAAAACACTTATTGAAACTGAAAGGAAGTAAAGCAAATTGATGAGAAAACATATGAGAAAGGAGAATATAAAGATTTCATTGTATTTAAATGCCACATCTTAAAAATTTATAATGTCATATTGTATATTATAAAAAATATTAATATAAGATAGAAGTTATATGTGAATAGCCTACATAAGTTGGAGTGATATTTCTCAATTAGTGGTAAATAAAAGGAAAATTTTCAAGATGAGGTCTGTGATGATGCAATGATGACTCTTGTCAAATCATATATTAATAATAATTACCTTTTAAAATCTCTCATAAGTCTTCTACGTGCTGGAGTTGACATTTTTCAATCAAACTAATTTCTATTATCTCGTAAAAAAACGTAAAAAACTTAACAAATGTGCTGTACACCACTTTACAAATTTCTACCTTTACTACAAAGATACTGACGTCATTAAGTGCCAAGCACTGTTCGTCAAATCTCCACGAGTTAAGCCTGGACTCCACATTACCTGAAAACAGAAACTCAGAAACAGAATTCAAACATACAGAGTTTTCGTTTCAGTTTTGTTTTCGTTTTAACTTGACTCCACTAGCACGTTACGTGGAACTGCGCCATCTGTTGATCAGTTTTGCAATTGTCGTAGAGTCAAAGATGGACGACGCTACGGATTTTGCCTTGCTTTCTCTGCATTTATTAACAATGAAATTGTTAATAATCTTTCAATTATTTACATTTTTTGTCGTATTTTCTAACTTCTTCAATGAATAATTCCAAATCTATTTGTTTCCTCGTCCTTTTCGCTACACTTTCCGCCATTACTACAATCAAAGTACACGTGACTACGCGTCACAAATCCTTGCGTTTTTATTGGTTGCAGTACGACAGAAGCGCGGAACGAAAACGGAAAAGTTAAATAATTTTTAACTCTGCTTTCAGTCTTGTTTCTGTCCAACTGAACGTTCCAAAACTGAAAGTTTCGTCAGTTTGGCTTTCAGTTTTACGATTACGTCGCGGATTCCGGTAATGTGGAGTCCAGGCTT